>NC_091289.1:196574211-196584211 GCF_032444005.1 Ranitomeya imitator | reverse complement strand
AGCATTTTTTAGAAGGGGGTTTGTTCTACAAGAGGCTTTTAGCACATCCCACAAGTTCTGAAAGCCTAATGGTCATTGTGCTCCGTTATTTCAGTGTTGACCTTTACGGAGATCAGAAAGTTTAACTTGTAGAGGGATGAGGTTGTATTTATGTTCTTTCATAGGACAAACAAGAGCCAATGCGTCATGGCAGACGGTTTCGGGGTTGATCAAAACTTCTTTGCACAGTTGGAACAAAACTGTGAAGGACTTTTAATATCTAGAACTTATAGTCACTGATGTAAAACAGAAGAGGATGTGCCATTAACGAGCACTAGTATGAGCTCAATGATCATCAAGAGACCAATATTACCAGACTTCCTACCAGACAGATCAAAACTTTTTCTACTTTTTCTACTCCCAGGTAGATAAGCAATTTAGTAATGGCACACATATCATAGAGGCTAACAACGTGGCTGGGTAGGGTTCCTTCTATAGACAGGATGGCCTCTTCTGTTTTACTCTTCAGAGCCTAAATAGAAATCCCCTTCTCAAAGTAAAGAATGGGTTAGTTACTCAATCGGTAAATAAAAGGGCAAACATTCATTGGATTCTTCTGTTTTGGATGGTAAAACTAAGCGCCACCCATGAGGAACCACCATTTAGACCAGGGTTGTCAAACTCAAATACACAGAGGGCCAATATTAGAAGCTTGGACAAAGTCACAGGCCAACCTTCATAGTTATAGAAAAAAAGTCTATAATTAAGGAAGTTTTACCTTATCAAATATAACAATTAACTTTTTCATATGGAAACAATGTTAAAGGGGTTGTTCCATGAACTAAGTACAGTTTAATTAGTAGATTAGTAAAAAGCAGATTGCCTGCTCTATAGAGTATAATGACCCTACATGGTACTCCATAGAGTATAATGACCCCACATGGTACTCCACAGAGTATAATGGCCCCACATGTGCTCCATAGAGAATAATGGTCCCACATAGTGCCCTGTACACTATAATGGCCTCACATAGTGCTCCATAGAGTATAAAGGCCCCACATGTGCTCCATAGAGTATAATGGTCCCACATAGTGCCGTGTACAATATAATGGCCTCACATAGTGCTCCATAGAGTATAATGGCCCCAAATGGTGTTCCACAGAGTATAATGGTTCCACATGGTGCTTCATAGACTATAATAGTCCTATATGGGGTTCCATGGAGTATAATAGCCCCACATAGTGCTCTACACAGTATAATTGCCCACATAGTGCTCCATAGAGTATAATGGCCTCAAATGGTGTTCCACAGAGTATAATGGTTCCACATGGTGCTTCATAGACTATAATAGTCCTATATGGTGTTCCATGGAGTATAATAGCCCCACATAGTGCTCTATACAGTATAATAGCACCACATAAAAAGCAAAAAACTCATCTCTGCCTGTTCCTCCGTCGCTCTTCATGATTTCTTCAGCTCCTCTGCACAGCTTGGTACACAGGGTGCATTGCTATGACGTCATCGTGCCCTCTGCTGAGACGTCAGAAGCAGAGGGGGAACGATGGAAGAGGGAGCTGACGGTCCTCCCTCCATCATTGCTTTTAAGTGTATCAGCATCTAAGATGTCGATTTAGTTGAAAAAGAAATACTGGGTGAAAGTGCGGTGTCAGGCTGGATCCGCCTAGCATAGCAGGACAAATATACTCACCCTGTGGGCCAGAGTTTGACCTATGTGATTTAGACCTTCTCTATAAAATGCACATACGGTACATATAAAAATGCACTAAATTCATACTATGCAACATGATTCCTGTACCGATAGTGAAGGTCAAATGTAGACAAAATATACAACCCCAATTCCAAAACAGTTGAGGCGTTATGTAAAATTTAAGGAACACAAGGATGAAAGACATTATGTGCTGCAGATGGTGGATATTCAAAATCTTTTTATTTTTACATTGAGTGACATTTTTCTAAAATTATTCCAGAATTTTTAGAAGTGGTCGTTCACAGATCAGTGACCTCTGACCATCTTTGCTTCCGGGAGACTCTGCCTCTCTAACATGCTCTTTTTGTTTTTAAGTCATGTGACCCTTCGGCTCTTTTCCATTACTACCACTTCCTCCTGAGATGTGTCGCTGACTTCAATTTCTAAATTAGTAAATTTTTTTCAAATTAAATGCAAAAACGTTCAACTTCTGATCTGTTCTGTGTTCCGAGGCGAGTAAAATATAGTGATCAGAGATTTCCCAATGATCGCATTCTTGTTCTGTTCGCATTTTGCACAGTGCGAAGTATTTTATGGAATTATGGTTGCATTATTAGACATATATAATATATGGTGTCAAACTATCAAATAAATCTAGACATGATCTTCAGTTTTGAAAAATGAGCAAATCATTTCTCGACACTCATCTGTCACTAGACCGCGCTGCTCCAGGTAATGTACATAACAAGTGCATTCTTCTGTCATCCGGGCTCGATACCATTTATAATGCCCCCAAGCATGCCGCTCTGTAAGTGTCAATCCCCAGGTCACACGGAGGATACAAAGAAATCTGACCGCGATTACCTTAGATTTGTGTCAAAAATATCTTTGTGAGAACGACTCTCAAAAAAACGCCAAAAAATATAATACTTTATTTCTATGTCTCGGAGTTCAGTTCAGAAGATCTATAAAAATGGCCTTCAGAAAATGTTGTAGAGATTCCAGAATCATTTCGGTCTCGTCATCGTCTCCATAGGCACAAGCCATTTTATAGTTTTTTGTGTCTTCATAGGCAGAATACAGGCTGCCATAATATGAATCTATCACAGCTTTGTAGATGTATTTTCAGATTAAAGGGGTCTTCCAACTGCAAGAATTTTTTTCTTTATTTTTTTACAGAGGACAATAATATACAATAATAAAAGGAGTAAAATGTATGTTCCTGATTACCTGACGCGCCTGTGCCGAGGCTGCATTGGCTACTGCTGGGGTTTGCTTACTTCACCAATGATGTGTTCTATCGGCATGTTACCGCTGCAGCTAATCACTGGGACAACACTGATGTCATCATTACCATGGCCAGTGATGGGTAAAAGTGGACAAATCTTGAAATTATACAACATTGATGGAAATTCTATGGGCGGCCAGGAGGCATTAGCCCAGGAGGAGAAGAAAATCTGTAAAGCTATAAAAAAAAAAGTTGTGGTTGGCAGAAGAGAGACCGCTTACTTCCTTCTAGAGGACATCTTTAAGGAACCAAAGAAAATTAATATTTTCCAATAGTGACCTCGGTGATAGGACTTGACGGTAAAGCCCTCTGAGATACATCAGGTCCTGGCACGCTTGTCCTCATGTTGCCTGGTCAGTGCTATGACCTTGTCTGCCCCACGGCATGGACCTTGCATCGTGGCTGACAAGACAGGGAGCCCTTGTGTGCTGGGATCTGAAGGCCTCAGAAACCAGGAATGGAAGACAGGTAAGTAGATGCCCTTTGTTTTTTTTTACATCTGATCTGAGGTCTGATTTTGGGCTCTAACCAATGGTGTGTAGCCAATAGCGACAGACCAAACACCCAGTTTGGGACTCATGAACTTGAGGGGCTCGGTGCTGAACGGCTCCACATCCTGACTGATGTCCACCGTCGTCTCCCAACATCCATCATATAGCTACAGCAGAAGGTGGGAGGATTTTTATAGATCAGTTTCACACTCTGAGCCCATTCTTTATCTCCATGGTGTGGCTGTTTTACACAGAAGGCACCTGCCGGTAACAGTTGTGATAGAAACTAGCCCTGATCGCAGCAGTCTGGATGTCATAGAGACTGTGCTGAGCATCTAATTGGTTAGATGAGGGGTGAGGGCTCTGTTACTCCAAATGGGCATCATTGATACAATCGCGAGAATCCATCGAGTGATTAGTTGTAGCTGCAGCCATGGGGGTGTCTCAATTTGGACGTCATATTTCTAAGTACACCCCTAAATCTGAAGTTTGATTGGGGGGTACATGTTGAAGAAGTTGATATTTAAGTTATGACATGAGGCCTAGCATGCTGTGCCCATCCTGACACTTGGGCCAGTGGCTGCCTCCTTCCTCCAGGTTTGCCTCTATTAATTAATTTTGTCAATTTACAGCGCAAAGAACACATGGCAATAAATAAAGCTCTGGTGATTTATACGGGATTCTTTTTAACAACTGTTGATAATACTATAAACCTTAAATAAAAGTACCCCGAGTGTACAAAGAAAAACATGCCTTCGAATTCAGCCCAAAAACCAGCAGGAAATGGCAGTCTACCGGCAATATGAGGGTTTAGATGAATATATCCATCCCACAATTATGTATTGACATATTAATGCTACACTTTCTTTCTACTAATTTATCCATTTTAACAAAGCTGTAAAGTAAGAAGCGCTGATAATTCCAATAGAACGAATTCACAACATGAAAGTGTGACCTTATTTTGCCGAGGACGCCATTTCCCTCACGCCTCGGTGTTATCCACTTTGTGATTCGGGCTTAGTAATGGATGTGTGAATAGTGATCACAATTTTGATTACATTAGACAATTTGTATATAAATGGCAAATGAACATTGATTTTAAATCTGTTTTCGTCGGCAGAACCTGTTACCACACGTAATTGGTAATCACCTACTGAGAATACAAAGCCAAGGAGATTGCTTTACGGGATGACGGTTGCAAGTGAACAGCGACAATAAATAAGTAGAGGTTGTGGTATTGGCCTGTTCTTTTTCATTCCTTCCAGAGGAGGTAACACACTTTGACACAACAGCCAGATAAGGAACACTCCACATTTCACAGGGTGCCCATTATAGGTGCTTAGCCCATTTTTCTATCTGTCTCTTTGATGCTCTGTTTCAATTGCAATCTTAGAAGCGACATTTTAATTTAAGCCGCTTGCAACAACATGTAAAAGCCTCACAATAATCAAAATATTTTCTTCTCACCGGTCTCTATGGGCTTTATTGAATTTTTTAGAATTAGAATTTTTTAGAATTAGAATTTTTTAGAATTTTTTTTTCCGTTTGAGTCAGAAATAAAAATGTAAAGAGTTTGAATGAAGTTTTTAGGTAAGGTGTGGAGATAAAGCCTTGGGTTCACTGCTGTCATCACCGAGCAGTAGTTTACCGTCACCGGAGTATTCTGAACACAAAAACTAACATCAATCTCCTTCTATTAGGTTAAAAAACCCATCAAAGTATTACTGGAGATGAATCGGTGAATTACATAGCGATTCAGTTCTTAACCCCTTGAGGTGCACGTGAGGTATCTGTCTCTTCTAGGCATCAGTTTCATCATTAATTGGATGAAAGCAGCAGATATTTCAAACATAAGATCGCGTCAGTAAAACTCAGCAGAGCGATTTGTCACGTGAGAAGATCAGTCGTGGCTGTGAAATAGCAGAACATTGATTACTACGTGATTTGGACCTAAGGAAAATTTTGACCAGAGCGGAGAATGGTTAGAAGAGCGTCTCTACTAGCTCTGGAGGACCCGTCCGATCCTGCATTACATCGGCAACAGGTTGATCTGAATGGACACTGTGTAATGCTCCAAGTCCCAAGTGGCGGCGCTGCAGGGAAATCTAACACTTCTCAGTGTCCTACAGATCAGACCTGAGGGGGGACACTGACATTTTTGTCAATGGACCCTTCTAACAAATAGGGTAGTCCAAAGAAGAGAATTCCTTTAATTTCAGGACGACTTTTAATTCCCAGCCTGTTCATCATATCAAAAAATTGAAATTATATTCCTTTCTGAGAAGCCTTCAAGGGAACCTATCAGAACTTTTTTTTACTAATATAGCTATTGACATGGCTACATGCATGAATAATAATGATCTCGGTCCTACAATAATCTGATGCATCGGGGCTGAGAACGCGATATTATAGACAGCTTGCAAATAAGCTTGAAAGTGCAAAGTGCATTGGGTGGGGGTGTCCATGTCCCCAGCGTCCATCACCACGCCCTCAATGCACTTCTAATGGGGGAGTGTTGACACAAAATTGTATGTGGACTCAAAGATCAATTTCTATAAATCAGAAGGACCCGATCCAATATTACCGTACACGGTCGACAATGTTGGATGCGGAAGTAGAAATAAATACGGGTGAAATTGATCAGATTTCTAGAGAGAAGCGGAACAGACAAAACTAGAATTTTTCAGTTCATACATATTTTCCCTGAAAATTTCATTTTGGGCAATGGAAAAGGTTCAAAGAGTTTTCCAAATTGTCAAAAAAAAGGAGTAAAATAAGAAAACTGATGATGTCAAAACTTCAAAATTGATGATGTCAAAATTCAACTCAAATTTCATACAAAATTTTTTTTTACCAGAATCTGAATTTTTTTTTTTGCAGTTTTGATGTGAGACAATCCAGAAAGATGACGGCCTGACAGTCACCGTTGTGCTGGATTCAGAAGAAAGATTAAAAAGAACAGAAAAAAACAATGCTTGCCTGGCCCTCACCGGCTTTCTTCAGTCTGGCCACCAGTGTGGTCTTCACTGGACCATCTTCCACCACTCAGCATCTTTGAGACCTTGTGTGCCGACAAGGGAGCAACGTCATGGTGCGCTATGCGAGATGTGATAACTTTGTTGGCTAGTCGGCAAAAGTAATGCCAAAAATTTGGTGAAATGGAAAATGCTAAAATAAGAACAAAACAATGACTGGAACAAAATACCAACCAGACAGTGGGGGGAACAGGTGAGAGCCAATAGTGTGTCATTTTTTCACTTTTTTTTTACCTATTTTTATTATGCTTTGGGGATTGGAGAAATCTAAGAAGAAAATATTATAATAAGTTTGAAATTAATTTGTTATGAAACAAATTTTGTAGCCAAATTTATGTGAATTGCCGAATTTGAATTTCACCAAATTGGCTCATCGCTAGTGATCTCACAAAGAGATACTGGACTTCCAAAGAGAAACGTTTACATAAAAGTCATTTCACAGGGATAATTCAGTCGTTGACATCAACCTCATGACATTTCTGGGGTGATGAAGGGTTTTGATAATTTTTCTTTAAGTAAACAATCAAAAAGATGGTAAAAGTCTTTTTACACCCAACACCGAAAACCTAAAAAGTGAAGGTTTGTCATTTCCCACCCATCTCACGTTTGCCGTCTTTTCCATTGTATCCAGGAGCTCTGATTCATGGGTCGGCAGTAAACTGTAAAGCGTGTCATCCTCTACCCCCTAAACCCCCGATCCTCACCCTATAACCAGCAGTAATTTTATAATTCGAGCTCTTTCTAACTTCTACGACAATATAATACGAGCGGTAAAATACATTTTGGCAGATTATATCTCACTTTACAACGTTTCCAGCTGTGACTCGCTGTCTATTTTACTATTCACTTTATGGCCGCGTGTAAAAATAGGAGACGCTGATGCTATTTTCTATTCCTTGTGTATTTTTTTAATTTTTTTTCCTCATTCAATCTAGATGCGAAATAGAATCTGACAGGTGAATATTACGAAATCCGCCATGCTATGCGCCATTTGCAGGTGTGGTTGTAATTTATAACAGCAGAAACATTTCCAAACAATCGGAGGTTACGCATGTCATTAATGCTGAAAATACCACAGAATGGCTGGCACATAATATAAGAAAGGAACAAAGAGAAGAAAAATGTAGAGACTCGGAGAACTGATAATAACTAGAGACATAAAGAAAATCAATATTAAAATTAGGAGACACGGAGGAAACAATATATATATATAATAAGAAGAAATTCTCTATATACAGTTAGGGCCAGAAATATTTGGACAGTGGCACAATTTTCGCGAGTTGGGCTCTGCATGCCACCACATTGGATTTGAAATGAAACCTCTACAACAGAATTCAAGTGCAGATTGTAACGTTTAATTTGAAGGGTTGATCAAAAATATCTGATAGAAAATGTAGGAATTGTACACATTTCTTTACAAACACTCCACATTTTAGGAGGTCAAAAGTAATTGGACAAATAAACATAACCCAAACAAAATATTTTTATTTTCAATATTTTGTTGCAAATCCTTTGGAGGCAATCACTGCCTTAAGTCTGGAACCCATGGACATCACCAAACGCTGGGTTTCCTCCTTCTTAATGCTTTGCCAGGCCTTTACAGCCGCAGCCTTCAGGTCTTGCTTGTTTGTGGGTCTTTCCGTCTTAAGTCTGGATTTGAGCAAGTGAAATGCATGCTCAATTGGGTTTAGATCTGGAGATTGACTTGGCCATTGCAGAATGTTCCACTTTTTGGCACTCATGAACTCCTGGGTAGCTTTGGCTGTATGCTTGGGGTCATTGTCCATCTGTACTATGAAGCGCCGTCCAATCAACTTTGCAGCATTTGGCTGAATCTGGGCTGAAAGTATATCCCGGTACACTTCAGAATTCATCCGGCTACTCTTGTCTGCTCTTATGTCATCAATAAACACAAGTGACCCAGTGCCATTGAAAGCCATGCATGCCCATGCCATCACGTTGCCTCCACCATGTTTTACAGAGGATGTGGTGTGCCTTGGATCATGTGCCGTTCCCTTTCTTCTCCAAACTTTTTTCTTCCCATCATTCTGGTACAGGTTGATCTTTGTCTCATCTGTCCATAGAATACTTTTCCAGAACTGAGCTGGCTTCTTGAGGTGTTTTTCTGCAAATTTAACTCTGGCCTGTCTATTTTTGGTATTGATGAATGGTTTGCATGTAGATGTGAACCCTTTGTATTTACTGTCATGGAGTCTTCTCTTTACTGTTGACTTAGAGACAGATACACCTACTTCACTGAGAGTGTTCTGGACTTCAGTTGATGTTGTGAACGGGTTCTTCTTCACCAAATTAAGTATGCGGTGATCATCCACCACTGTTGTCATCCGTGGACGCCCAGGCCTTTTTGAGTTCCCAAGCTCACCAGTCAATTCCTTTTTTCTCAGAATGTACCCAACTGTTGATTTTGCTACTCCAAGCATGTCTGCTATCTCTCTGATGGATTTTTTCTTTTTTTTCAGCCTCAGGATGTTCTGCTTCACCTCAATTGAGAGTTCCTTTGACCGCATGTTGTCTGCTCACAGCAACAGCTTCCAAATGCAAAACCACACACCTGGAATCCACCCCTGACCTTTTAACTACTTCATTGATTACAGGTTAACGAGGGAGACGCCTTCAGAGTTAATTGCAGCCCTTAGAGTCCATTGTCCAATTACTTTTGGTCCCTTGAAAAAGAGGACGCTATGCATTACAGAGCTATGATTCCTAAACCCTTTCTCCAATTTGGATGTGGAAACTATCATATTGCAGCTGGGAGTGTGCACTTTCAGCCCATATTATATATATAATTGTATTTCTGAACATGTTTTTGTAAACAGCTAAAATAACAAAACTTGTGTCACTGTCCAAATATTTCTGGCCCTAACTGTATGGTCATGTAGGAGTAGTGATGGGCGAACCCCCCCGATGATCGGGATCGGCAGGTTCGCCCAAGCTTATTTGTAAAGTTCGAGCTCGAGGCCGGAGATGATGCGAACTTGCGTCCGAACCCCGAGCTTGGACTTTACAGATGGGATGGGGCGGGGGGAGGGGGCTGGTAAAACAATGCATAAAATTAATAATAAACATTATAATTATACTTACTATTACGTTTCACGGAAGTGAGACGGAGGGAAGAAGAACCCGAAAGTGGACCCTCTGGGTCGCGGCCCCAGAGCCCCCAAGGGCGAGCAGACCTGATGGATGCACACCCTATACAGGGAGTGTTAGGAGCAGGCCAGAGGAGGATGGAACCGCCACTGCCAGAGCCAAAGGGATGACTGGGTCAAAGCGGGAATAGGCGAAAGTGCAGGATGTAAAGCAGACACAGGCTCCGAAGATGACTGAAGGCAGAGAGCTGAAAAAGAAACAAAACAATAAGTGGAGGCAATACTGAAGACAACGGGAACTGTAGAGGACAATGAGGCAGGAAACGGAGGAGACAGGAGAAGGACGGACAGTAGACAATCAAAAATAGGACTGATAACCGGCTAGCAGAGAA